>NC_142064.1:237684661-237707161 GCF_059756535.1 Pantherophis guttatus
TCAAGAAAAAAATCATCCAATTTAATGTATCATTATACAATTATCAATTGTGAGTGAATTGATGAATTTATAGGCCAGATGAAATTAAGTTACCTGTGTTTAATGTGTTGCCCAATAGGAAATCAGCTGTGATCTGTTTTTTTTAAATTAGAAATCAAAATAAAATCCTGGAGAACGGTATTCTTCCTTTAGTTTTTATAACACAAATATAATTATTTTATTATTTATTTATTTATTGGTCAGTCAAATTTCTATAGCCACCCATCTCACCAAAAACAACTCTGGGTGGTGCATAAGAATTAATACTTAGACTTATTAATTTAATTTTACTGGATATTAAGATAAATACTACTAAACACAACATTGCATTCATCTTATTTTTTACTAGATTGGGCTGCTGCTAAAAGAACTTAATCAGATGTGATACAGTACTTCTGTGTGTGTTGTAGGTGATGGAAGGGTTATGATACCACCCTCGCATATTGAACTCCTTTGTTCAGACTTTTCTCCATTTCTTCCATTTTTATATGGCAGAATCATTTTGATTCTCCAATAGAACCTTATACAACCACAACAAACTGACTGAGGTTTTGTCGTTATGTGCAATGTGATTGATTAATGACCCAGATTGTGATCACTTTACCCTGGGAATAATGCACATGATTTCAGAAAACATATTATCTCTACTATTGCTTTTCCCAAAATAGTTATTAACTCTAAAGTTTGAGGAAAGTTAGTTGAAAATTATGGATATGATGTTGGAAAAAAACCCAGCCATGTCGGAGAGGGGGCTCAAGCATGGAATTAGCCTCGAGTCCTTGTGCAGTCACAGAAGGTCCAGAACCGACACCTCCTTAAACTCTGTAGAACCTTATCTATGTATTCCCAGGCTAAGGCTGGCAGTCCGGGGGATTCCTTTGTAAATAGGCAGAACATACTAAAGTAGTGAACTTGAAGCTTACTCGTGGAGGTCTGGTTTCTTGTGTCTGACATATAATGATGTAAATTAAGTTTTTGGAGCTGTCTTGAAGAAGTGAATTTACTTGTTTATCATTTTTCAAATATAATAGGTCAATCAGTATATTGTATATTTTCAGGAGACAATATTTATTTATTTATTTTTATTTTATTAATTAAATTTATATACCGCCCTACTCCCGAAGGACTCAGGCCGGTGAACAGCCAAAAGATAAAATACACATAATACAAACATTAAAAAACCATTAATACATGCAAAATGTAGTTTTTGTACACTGCTTTAAGTGAAAATATTTATTATATAGGAGTTATTGTCCCCAAACCATTGAATCTGATCACTAGTATTGGGCCCAGGATAATCCATTCAACAGTCTTCTTTTAGGTGACTTACCTGTTCATCAAGTATTTATAGGTTAATAGAGTGTTCTAATCCAGAACCAGATTGTCTTTTAGATTGCCTGTTACATAATTATTCTTTCTTAAAATGAGCCTAGTTTGAATATTGTATGTATTGATTTTAAGGATTTTTAAAAGTCTTTTTTTCCCCATGCAAACATCTCAGATTTTAGCCCATATTTTTTTTTCTATAGAAATGAATAGTAATCCAGGCAATGAAATTACATTTTGCTCTTATGCTCATGGATCAATTTAGTGATCACACCTTTGTTCCTACAATCCTAGCAAACCTTTCGGAAGTAATATTTGGCAGGGTGTCTTCTCAAAACTCCATTCTGTGACTTTAATCCATGTCTCTATAATGTCTCAGTCTTTCAGAAAGGAAAAAAAAATGCCTTCAAGATTTAACCATGTGTTGAATTTAAGAATGCTGAGGTTTCTCATATTCATAAGCCTACAAAAACTGTCCTGAAATATCTTTCATTAGCAAGTGGGCTTTTAAATTCCTAAATGAATTGAAATAGGATAATATTTTGGTATTCAAGATCCAAATGTTCTGAGAGAGGAAGGTTAGAGAGAAAAGTAGCTTATCAACAGTGGTCATTTTCTGTACTCTAAGACTGCTTTTTCAGAATCCTCTGGCCACGGCTTAAAGACATCCTACTATTGGTTGTTAGAAGATATAACCTTGTGACCCAGACTTTTTTTATCCCCAGTGCTTTGTGAAAACAGCCTATTTTTTTTCTTAGCTCTTCCAGGGTTCAACTTCTGTTTTCTGTCTTCTCCTAACACAAGTCTTGGCATAGGAATGCCTTATAACGCGTCCTTCACAATCTTGATGATGACACAATCACTTACACCCTTCGGCATAGTCTTCCCTTGGAGGTTAGATTGATGGCAACCTTGACTTCCTTTTGAAAGGCAATCAAGACAAGTCCTCTGAAATCTAATATTGCCTTATTGTGGTGGGTGCTATTTGAGTGATGATTCTATAATGCTGTGATAGTGGAAATGATGGTGAAATTGATTGGAGCGTTCATTGTATGTTTATTGTGGTTCATGTGAAGCGCTTCACATTCTTTTATGGTTGTAAACGTCCAGGGACCTGTCTATGAAATGCCTGATCTACATTTTGTAAAGCACCACTCTGGCATTATGTGGGTACCTTATATATAATTAAATACCAGGCCTTTTGGAAGACGAAAAGAAGCGATATTAAACATGTATTCTGTGGTCTTTCAAAATATCAGTAGAACTGTCTGTTACAAAAAAGTATGGTCCTTCAGGTCAATTTAAACTGGAAGAGATATATTATTGGTTCTGTTCTAAATAAGAACAATATTTTTGCAGGGCCATGCTTTCTCCTGTTTTCATTTTTTTACAGTCTCCATTTGTCTCTAAAAAAAAAGATAGCTCATTTTGTAAGGCAGAAATAGGCCAAGTTGCAGGTTATCAGCTGATCATTAAGCAATTCAAATTATGCTGGGATATTATTGTACTGATTTGAACAAATGCACATTAACATAGCCAAGAGGAAGAACATAAAGAGTGGCTACTAATTTGAACCCTTTAAAGGTTTCCCCTGTCCAGCCATGACTGACTCAAGGGGGAGATGCTCATCTCTGTTTCTGAGCCGAGGGAGCCTGTATTATCTGAGAAATGCTTCTGTCATCATGTGACCAGCATGAAAATATGGAACGCAGTAATTTTTCCTGCCAAAGCACTACCTATTTATGTACTCGCATTTGCTTGCTTTTGAACTGTTGTGTTGATAGGAGCTGGGACGAGTAACGGAACTGACCCTGATGCATGGCGCTCAGGTCTCAAACCCGGGCTGTCACCTTTCAAGTTAACAACTCACAACTTTGCCATGTTTGAAATAAGTACATTTAGGATTTTGTCCTAATCTTATAAACTCATGAACAATAATTTCCAAAATGATGCCCATACTGCATTAGTATAAAGACTGCAAGATAAGGCTGCTATATATAATCAATGAAATAGTCCTCTTAATAGTGAAGGTCATTCTGTTTGTTTATTAAGCAAACAGAACAGTATGATTATTGGTCATGCTCTGATCCCCACAAGCCTTGAAAACCTTATATGTGGAAAGGTTTGTGGAGTATATAAAAGTATATGGGATGTGACACATAATGTTAAGTCTTGTGATAAAGGTCCCCATATATGATTTTAACCAACTTATAACTTACTTTTGTACCACAGTTGAAGGCTTGTTCTTTACCTATTATGCTCCTCCAATCCTATAGAACAGGTTGGATGCATCATGCACAGGCCACGCCCACCCCAATTACGCAAAGGCAAAAAAGTCGTGATATGTCACGTGACGCAATCAAGTTTGACACCTGTGCTATAGAATCACTCGCAGATTTTCATGCTCTCACAATCTAACAATCTTCACAGGAGGAAAACTAAGTGTTGTGACACGTTAAGATCAAAGAAATATTATAGCATACATTCCTGGGGATTATAGACTTCATGTATATATACTATCAGGAACAATACACACATGCACTCATACACAGACTGAAGCAAAAGGGGAATCAAAGAGGTCAGGGGGTAATAAAATGGAAGAGGTGGATTTCAGATGCTGATAATTATGTAATGATGGTATTCACTCAGAAATGAGTTGTTAAGTATGACATAGATGTTCTTACATTGGTGAGATTATTAGGATTTATAATGTTATAAATCTTTCTGTCTAATTAATCCAAGGGAAATAGAATTCGAGCTCTTAAGGTATTACAGCAATTTAACAATGACCTTTTTTCAATTATTTTGTTCAAGAATAATTGAGAACTGTGAATAACTTGAGAACTGTGTGCCATTTGCTATTTGTCAATGACCTAATATTCCTTGTTATTTTTAATGCATCTATCTATTTATTTATCCAGATTCATCCATTCTTGTATGACTGTCCAATTTACAGTGATTCTGGGCAGTGTAGAAACAAATAAAAAACAGTCATAAAAACAATGGACAATCTTGTCCAAAACTTATTCTAAAAAAGGAAAGTTGGAAATTGGATTACAATTGTCCAATATTGTCAGATCTAGCAATAATTTCTTGAGGAAGGAATGGACCACAGTCTTCTTAAATGCAGATGGAATCACTACCTCACTGAGGGATCCTCTGTCTGGGCCCATCCACATATCATCCCCCCAGGTAGTTCTGACAAGTCACAAGCATGCTGATCTAATAGTGGCCAAGCCCACAGTTCCAAGGCCTCTCACCATTTCATTGGGACTAAAGGGGTTGTACTGGTTATGCAACATGCTAACCAGCGATAGGCTATTTTCCTCTTGGTTTGCCAGATAACACATGGTGCTATGGTCAGTTTGCTGATTAATTTCTTTTTCCAGTCAATATCCAGCCACATCCAGTAATGGATGGTAGAAATGAAACCATGGTCATCCATTAGGATTGAAACATAATAAAGAAAATGTGGTATGGCAGGGATAAGTCTTCTTCCACTCCTTTTGCATCTTTGTTTCAGGGGTGGGTTCTACTTACCTTTACTACCGGTTCGCAATGGGAATGTGCACGCGCACTCGCTTCGCTCATGCACACACCTTGCTTCTGTGCATGCGCAGATCGCTTCTCATGATGTCAGGGACAGTGGGCGGAGCCTCCTGCTGGTTTTACTACTGGTTCTATAGAACTGGTCCTAACCGGGGGCAACCCACCACTTGCTTTGTTTCATATTCCACACGTCCAGGGGTTCTGCAAAGAAATCGAGACTAAAATTACTCCCGTTTTATAACAGTTTTAATGTCCATGTTCAAACGCTAAAAGAGGATTTAACAACATACAGTAATAACCCCCATTTAAGATCACAAATAGTTAAGATGTGTAAAAACCAGACAGGTACCTTGGTCTCCAATTGTAGTTAAGATTGTGTTAACTACAATTTAACTCATATTAATTCCAGAAATCAGACAAAGCTTGAGCACATCATTATTTAGCATGTTGGATCAGGAAGCTGGGGTACTCATCTATTGCTGCCATTTTAACTTGCTTGTATAGGAGTGAATGATTCTTAAAGAGAAATCCACTTCTCAATATTGATGTTTTTCTAATAATTGTCTGAACTGGGATTCCTTTACAGGAAGATGCTTGTCTTTTGCTTAAAACATAGTTGTATCCCACTGGTACATATGCCAGATAACATTATTTTAAGTGACAGTTAAAAGCTCTCCATGCCGGGAGATCTACTTACGAGTAAAAAGGGGTTCTTTACTTATCATTGTTTCTGCTAGCTGAGACAACTCTATTCTCTTGATTTAAATTAAGCCTTCCTCGTCAAAAGATCGGCAATTGATGAAGGGCTGCAACCGGCTGTATTGTCAGAAGAGCTTTTTATTTCAAGAGGAAGGTTGGAACTGTTCCAGTCACAGATCTACCCGTTTATTCAGAGCTTAATCTGCTGCAAAATGGGCACTTGCCCACAATCCGTTTGTCTGTTTACAAGTGTAAGCTCCTTACCTGCAAACAGTAGAAGCAGAATTTCACAAGGGAGGGGCTCTTTAACAACCTTGACAGTCATAATACCTTCTCATGAAGAGTAACATGCCCTAACTACAGTGGATGTTGTCACAGCACCCTAAATACATACGTTGTCATGGCAGCATCACATGATGTATCAGGACTCCCCCCCCCTTTGCTAAACTGGGCATGGGCATGGGTGGCACGTGACGCATCCGGTTCGCAGGCCACAAATTTGACACCACACCTAAACCACCTGGTCTAGGTGGTCATTTACTTCTGCTGAGGGCTATGTCAAATTTTATTGGAGCTACAGGTCAGATATATCAGGCTTGCTATATGATAATGATCCATTCTCTGGTTCTGGTTCATTTTTGGTCCACAGTGCTATCCATGAGCTATGATACAGGGTTATCATTCTTTGGGGAATGGAGGGCTAGAATTAAGACTGGCTAACATATATATGTGGGGGGCGGGGGCTGTATTTGTGAATTAACTTGCTTGGCAAAATGTTGCATTTGTGGATAATAGATTTCTTTAGTTTTATGCTGAGAAGTTATATTTCCATTTTGAGGTCACATTTTCAGGTGGAGTTAAATCTAAAGTTTAAGACTGCAGTTTCTCTCCACCCATCAGTCACTTAGCATCTGGACCTTTGCGACACAAAGGTTCAGATGCACAAATGATCAAATCACAAATGATTTTAGCACATTAGGATGAGAACTGTGTCCTTTGTTAAGACATATATTCCTATTATATAATAGTACTCTTCTTTGTTCTCCCTGTGTACTTGGGAATTTTTAAGAAGTCATTTCTTTTCATCATTGCAATACTTTAATTCTATTTTAGCAGAACCTATCTGTCATACTTTGTAAAGAATGATGTTTTGTGTTTAGATAGTCTTAAGACTACCATGATGTATTATTGTAAATTTGAGCAAAACTGTATATGTATAAAAGCATCTGGGGTCATTCGCTGAAGTAAACAATTAAGGGTATTGGAAAAAACGTAGCACAATGGACTTGGGTGAAATTCAACGGGAAAAATCTTTCAAGCAAAGATTCTCTGCTCAGACTTGGAAATTGGAACATATTCTGAAGGCTTCAAATTTCCCTGTCATTCTGCATCCACTCACAAAGTATGCTTTGACAGGGTCTACCTTTCTTTCCAGCCTTCTATTTTTAAAGCCTGACTTTCAGAGCAGGAGAAGAGATAATTTGAACTCTCGGCAGTCAGTGGCAAGGAAAAAAGACTGATTTTTATCACGTGTTCCTCAGTCTGTTTTATAATATATAATCAATTTTAATTCCAGCAGATAAGAATCACTCTGATGTACAGCTTTAAAATCAAAAGCAACTACTATATTTATCAGTTATTTATTATAACTGTTTAAACCTGCATTCCAAAATAATCTTCCCAAAGCAGATTACAAATAATATTAATACAAATATTAATATCAAAATTTAAGCAATATGATTTAGTGAAGTAGAGAAAAAAATCTCATATTTCTCTCAGAGAAATTGGTTGCACTGACCTTATTGACAATTAGACAGAAGAGTCCACTATTACTGGGCGTACTAAAATAATAATTTTGAAGAAATACTTTAGACAATGGTGCAAGAGACTCTAAAAGATTGCTTAATGAATAGGAGAGAGATGCTATGTTCACGCAAAGGTCCAAAACAATTCTGAATTATTTTGGGAATGAGCGCCTAAGAATTCAGCAGAATTATGTGGTGGCTGGTATTTTCTTCTTTCTTAAATAAGATATAGCCTTATTTTTCAAGGTATAAGTAGAGTCACAAATCAGTAAGTATAACATCCACTGAATTTAAATGCACGATAATATAACTGTTGTAAATACATGGTGATTGCCAGTCCCCCAAATTTTGTTTATGTAGCCATGGAGATACTGCAATGGTCATAAATACAAAGACTGGTCGTAAGTCACTTTTTTTCCAGTGGCATTGTAACTTTGAACGGTTGCTAAAATGTGATATAATTAAACAACAAGAACAACAAAAAAAAACTGTGAAAAATTGACTATGCAATTATTTATTCAACAAAAGATTAGGATATATCCCACTTCCTTCTCTGGAAGAAATAACTTAGAAAGTGCTTGTGGAGTCAGAGCTCCTGCTGAAACAACGGTTGGAAGCTGGAAATAGGCTCTTTCACCCAGCTCTTAGGGAACCAGTTCTGTTCTTGCAACACTGTTTTATCCCTTTATTACCAAAGAAGTGGACCTTTGCAATATATTCTTCCTGGAGTTGTGAACTTGCATCTGATGCAGAAGGTGGGAGCCTTGTTAACTGGAAAAAACAATTAAATCTATTCTGAAGTTGCTTCTTTGAAGTCTGGGCCCAATTGAAATTGCTTATTTTCCCCTATAATAGTGATGGCTAACCTTTTCCGGACTGAGTGCCCAAAGTGCACGTGCCCAAACCCCCAAAATGCAATGCACGCTTGGTCCCCACGCATTCACATGCACCCCTGCATGTGCCCCAATCCCCTGCATGCACGTGCAGCCCCCCCACATGCGCCCTGCCCCCACGCATATGCGGCAGACACTCAAAAACCAGCTGGCCAGTGGTAGGCATGTGTGCATGTGCGGCGGAACTGAACTGAGGCGATGGCTCCTGTGCCCACGGAGAGGGTGCTGCATGCCACCTCTGGCACGCAGGCCATAGGTTCGCCATCACGGCCCTATAACATATCACAGACTGCCTCAATAAATCTGAGCCTGCCTTAAAATTCTGTCCATTCTTTTAAAGAATAACTACTGACAATCTCATCTCCTTAGGATTTGACTATGATGTCCAGGCTTCTCAAGAGTAGTCTTGGTTGGGAGAGCTTTCTGTTTCATGCTAGTTGCATCCCTTTCTGGATTGGGAGGCTCTGTTTACAATCAATCATCTATGTCCTAGTCATTTCAGATTGGACTACAGTAATGTGCTTTACATAGGACTGCCATTGATGAGCATCCAGAAGCTCAACTGGTACAGAATGCAGAGTTGGAGGCTGTTATATGTGCTACCAGAAGACTATATATTACACCTCTGCTCCATGAACAGCATTGGCAACCACTCTGTTTCTGGGTCCAATTCAAACATTAAAGCCCTTTATGGCATGGGACCGGGCTATCTGAGGGACCCCTTCTCCGATTACATCCACCTGTCCCATTTGATCTGGCAGAGAAGGCATGATGCATGTACCATCTTCCAGGAACCTATATTTCCCTACAGAACAGTCTATCTTCCCTGTCAGAATATTCATGACTGGGAAGACATGGTAACAAGGTCAGCCAATGAATAGGCATAGCAACTAAGCCAATTGGGAGCTGAGACAGACTGGAGCCAGGCGTGTCTTAGTCTGCAGCTTCTGAATCTGTGCAGAAAAAAGAGAAACTGAAACCAGTGTGCATGCTGTCTGCTCTGCTGAAATGAAACTGTGAATCTGCTGTTGGTATTGTAAACTTACTTCATGTCTTATTGTGAATATAAAGAAGTTAATGAATCCTGCTGCATCAGTTTATCGGTGTGTGCTTCTGGTTTTGATTTTTACAAGAAACTCTGACATTCCCTGCCCCTCCCCCAATGGTGGGTTGCCCCCGGTTCGGACCGGTTCTATAGAACCAGTAGTAAAACCGGCGGGAGGCTCCGCTCACTGACCCTGACATCATCAGGAAGCTTCTGTGCATGTGCAGAAGCGCAAGCGTGCACGCGAGCCCCATTGAGAACTGGTAGTAAAGATAAGTAGAACCCACCCCTGCCCTCCCCGTCCAACGTCAGGTTAGCTACATCCCTGCTATCATTTTAGAAATCCCTCAAAACCTAGTCAACAGACCTGGGGATCCAGGGTAGCCAAGATATTCTTGATGGCTTTACTGTGGTTGATCTTTTCATTCTTTCATATGGTTTGTACATTTTACTTTTTTATATAACATTGTCATTTTCATAATGACATTTCTATTTTTATAATGATTGTTTTTGTATATTTGTTGTTTTCTTGATTGTGGAATGCTGCCCAGGGGTGGTTTTTGTGAAATGGGCAGCCACAATATAAATGTGATTAATAAATAAATAACTATAGATCCTATTAAAAGTATGTGTTATTTTGAATTTGCCCAGGAAATGTTTTCATAAGCTTAAACGTAAGTCATACATGTTTGATTTCTGCAATTCTAAAAATGCTGTGATTTTAATCCAGTAAAGATATGGCAAGTAAGATATGCAAAATATAGATTACATATAGCTTTTTCATCATTTAAATATTTTAATTTAGCTTTCTAGTGATTTAATATTGTGCTCAGCATTGTCACAAAGGTATTGTTATAGGAAGCGATACAGACTATGAAACATTACCCATTACGAAGATACCATGTCTTTAAATTATGGCAATTTCTTAAGATTTTAAAGCAAAATGAGCTCTTAGAGATGTGATTAATAGCAGGGAGATGAGGATAACACTGGGTCATCAGTGGCACTCCATTACAAAAAGGGTTGAACTAATAAAGGCATTCATCTATTTGACCAATAAAGCATTTGAATGATATGCTTGTAGTTTTTATCATACAGTACTTCCTTTTCACTGAAGAAACTGATTTTACATGTCTGCAAAGGATCACAGAAGAAATTCAGTTGTAATCTGTAGATATTTTAATGCTGAAATAATAGGCTGGCCATGCAACATTATGCATTAGATTTCAGATTTGTGCCATTTGAATTTTAAAATTCTGAAAATGGAATACTTGCCTTTGGGTATTTTTTTTTCTTTGTTTTTTTTTTTAATAACAAAATTACCAAGGTTCCTGGGATAAAACAGAGAAGATATAGAAGACAGAACTATACAATCATTACAGGCCATATGAAGTACTACATCATCTAGAAGACTTTCTCCAGTTGTCTGCATGAGTGTGTGCCTACACAGACTGTTTCTGCTGGGACTGCCCATTCAATTATGTGCATGGACACAAACACAAAGATCGATGAGAGACACCTTTGAAGGATCCAGGCTAAACCTTCTGGAGAAAGTGAATAGCATGATTAGCCACAATGACAAAAGTTCTAATATGACGAGTTTTCAAATAGACACACTGATTTCTTCTACTCTCTCTATTTATTTGTATATTATTTTATTTACTTATTTTTATACCATCAGCTCCCCTATAAGGTGAGTCTTAACACCAGCACCTGCTACTAGTATATATGCAGCATGAATAAGTCTCAATACTGTTCTCCCTTCCCAATGTTCTGTTAATAGTGCACTCCCTTCCCAACATTTTTTCAATAGTAATTATATTATTGAATAAATAGATATAGGTGTGTATAGTTAGGGTTAGAAGAAATTTTCTTTCTTATGCCTTACTTTTGGGTGTGCTTGGATGTAATCTAATCACAATATATAGGCATGTTATTGTCATGTTTATTTTCTGCAACACCACCTCAGTGTAATAAAAAATGATCATGTAATTGTTTCTAATTAAGTTCTGATTAAGTCCAGATATTATTTTGTGTCCCTTGTGTCAGTTTTATCATTACTAAATATGCTATGTGTTAGCCGACGTCCTCAGTGACTTAGTCAGAACATTGATCTATTTAATCAGAATTATCGACTTGATCATGATTGGCAGTGACTTTCCATGGTCTTACGCAGGAGTTTTTCCAGTTGTATGAGAAGGATTTGGAGATTGAATCTGGTACCATAAAAATACGCACTTTCTTTAGATGGTACAAATTAAGATACAAATTACATGTATCTAGGTAAACAGCAGAAAGAAAGGAGTTTTTAAATGGTATTATATGTTCAAGAGCCGCTTTAGTATAATAATTAAAGGCATCAGGCTAAAAATTGGGAGACCATGAGTTCTGCTCCTGTCTTAGCTGGATGATCCTGGGACAGTTACTTTCAGACATAGAAAGAAGATAATGACAAGCCATCCTTGAAAGTGTTACCAAGAAACACACACCCCTTCCCTCGCCAAAAATTGTTCGCAGGAGCCATGTACAGTGCAGCCCAACAAATTGGGCAGTAGTTACATCTAAAGTGGGAATAATTCACTCAGTTATTGAAATCCAAAGTTTCATTTGTGCATGGGGATACCGCAAAGAGCACATGGGGTTAAGATAAAAAGATAAAAAGTGTATTATTGTCATGGGAATTTCTTATAGATTAATAGGATATACAGAAAATAAGGATAGAGTGTGTGATAGCAACAATGGGAGTGTTTCTGCTGGTAACTTAACTGTACCAAGAATCATAGATCCAACTAATTCCTCTCTCTTCTTGCTGACCATTTTAAATTTCAGAAAGTGGGGGAAGGAATAAGGGGATTCATTATTCTGGACCTAAGTTTTATTAACAGGAAGAATTACTTTAAATGAAGTTGATTAAAACCATGAGAGACAGTGAGCATGTTATCTTTTAAATTCATTGTACAAAGGAAATCGTGAATAGAAAAGAGTGTAGTGGATATCAGAATGGATTTTGGTGAACTGAGATGAAAGGTAGGCCTGATCTAATGGCTTAAGATCTTGAAGGAATGAAGTGTCCAGGAATCTTGCAAAACAAGATACTGAAAGCACAATTACAAAAATAAACAAAAAACACCCTGTTAGAAAATAAAATTAGGAGACATCTAAAGTAGACCAATGGAAATTCACCCAAAGTTTTCTAAAATGCTAAAGAGAAATAACATGAATACAAAGCTGAAGGAGGGATATAGAAGCAAAAAGAATGCAAGGCAATTGCTATAAACTGTGTTAAAGTGAAGAAAGAGCTCAAGCTTGCAAGAAATGCTAAAAACATCACACACACACAAACAGGAATGTCAGAAACAAAAGGACATGCAAAGAGGCTGGAGTTTCAGGGATAATTGATAATGGTGATGATCAGAGATGGGTTTCACATATTTTTACCACCAGTTGGCCCCACGTGCGCATGCTTTCTTTGCGCTCACGCACACCTTCCACACATGCGCTCAGCCTTCCGTGCATTCGCTTTGCTCGTGCATGTGCCTTCCGTGCATGCGCCTGGCCTTGAAAATGTGGCTAAATAGGATGTCATAGTGCCGGAGCAGGTGGGCAGGCCCACCCAAGATTGCCACTATCAATTCGTTCGAACCAGCTGAATACCACCCCTGATGATGATGATGATGAGAAAGTAAAATGTTTAAACACATTGAATTGGTTTTTCCATCAGAAGGGAAGAAAGCCCAGTGTTTCTCAACCTCAGTAGCTTTGAGATGTTTGGATGAACTCTCAGAATTCTCCAGCCAACGGTTGGGGAATTCTGGGAGTTGAAGTCCACACATCTCAAAGTTGCTGAGGCTGAGAAATAGTGCACTAGAGAAAGGAGGGAGCTCAGCTCAAGTTAAATAAAAGGAATATAAAAGAAAACTAGTTTAATTGAACGTATGTCTCCAGGGTCAGATGAATTCTATCCTAGTGTGCTAAAAGAACTAATGAAGCAACTGAGCAACTGTTAAATGAATCTTGGAAAGTCTCAAGAGTACTGCTGAAGTTCCAGAAAATTGGAGGACAGCAAATGATTCCTCAACAATCAGAAAAAAATGGCCATGAGAAGTTACCGACCTATCAGTTTGTTATGTATTGTGAACAAGCTCTTCAAGCATATTGTTAAACAGCACATTTGTGAGAACTTGGATAGAAACACAACAGTTGACATTTTCAGCATGGGTTTGAGACAAACAAACCTTATCTCCTTTTTTGACATTGTTAACTAGCTTAATAAGTTGGGGGAATCTTATGTTGACATAGACAGACTTTTTTTTAGTGATATCTTCATTAATGATAAAAGATAAGAGTTAGCTGATGCAACTGTTAGAGGTTAATTGGTTGAATGGGCCATACCAAGAGAGTATTCATAGATGTTTCCACATCTGTTTGGTGATTATTATAAAGTGCCACAGGCTCTGCCTTGAGCCATTTTTTTTTCCAATGTATTTGTTTATGACCTGGGGTGATGAACAAATTTACAGATGACACAGGATGAATGGGTAATACATTAGAACAGCAAGGTAATGTTCATAAAGATTTAGAGAGGTTTAACAGTGAACCAAATGAAAGGGAAGAAAGGTCTTGCACACCGAGACAAAACATGCAAAAACATGAGTATAAAATAGAGAATAGTACTTGGTACTAATAGTACCTGGCAATAGTACATATTCTAGATCTACTTGTTCTAGTAGATTGCATTGAAAACAAGCCAGCATTACAATTGAATTGCTAATAATTAATTTAACTTTTATTAACTTTTAATTGTTTTTATTATCTTTTTATTACGATCTATTACAGTGATAGGGACAGCATATAAATTTAATAATAATAATAATAATAATAATAATAATAATAATAATAATAATAATAATAATAATAATAATACCACCTTGCTCAGAACAGCTTACATCCTCCGACGATACCTTAACAGTTCCTAGGTCCTTGGTTAGGACTCGAGCTGCTGAGCTATTAACCAGCCTCAAAGGCTGTGAATCTCACTAAAGATTAACTACTACTACTACTACTACTACTACTACTACTACTACTACTACTAATAATAATAATAATAATAATAATAATAATAATAATAATAATAATATTATAAAGAAGAAGAAGAAGGAGGAAGAGGAGAAGGAGAAGAAGAAGAAGAAGAAGAAGAAGAAGAAGGCTGGAGACACACAGAGTCCAGATCATAGGAAATAGTTTCCTATTGTATCCTGTCTTGGTCAAGCCTCATTTAGAATATTGTTTTCAATTGTGGGCACTGAAATAAAAAAAAGGACTTTGAAAAATTGGAATTCCGAGGAAAACTACCATGATGGTGCCAGGACTGGAGTTCAAGTCCAATGAAAAATGATTAAAAATACTAAAAATGTTTAGCCTGTAGAAGTGAATTGAGGAGGGTATATGATAGCAGGCTTCGTATATCTAAAGGGATGTAATTTGAAGTGGAAATAGAGTTGATTTCTCTTAACTACCAACCTCCAGAACCAGTGGGTCAAATTTGCAAGAAATTAAACTCAAGTTAGATATTAAGGAGGGGGGAGCCTAATTTATTATTATTTTATGGCTGTCCATCTTAAAACACAACTCTGGGTGTCTCACAACAATAACAAAGCTATAAAGAGCCATAAAACAATAAAACAACTAGTGATAGCCTGTCATCTAATAGAACAGATTGTACATGAAGTGGTATGTTTATTTCACTGAATAATTTCAAAGAGAGGCTATCTAGTCAACTGTCTGAAATGCTTTAGAAGAACTCCAAGCAGGAGTTTGGATGAGATGTTCTTTTGAGGTCTTTTTCCTGAGATTCTGTAATCTGGTAAAAAAGTACAGATTATGAAATAGGGAGGTATATATGTATATATATATTTAAGAGTTCTTCTGTGAACTAGGTTTATATGTTAGCACCACCCAGCCTGAAAGATGTCTATTATTAAGAAACTAATATCAATCAAAATTTAATTTGATCAGAATTATTTAAACTATAATGCTTAAAAATACGCACTTTCCTCCCTTCCCTGATGAGTAACCCAATATTTCAAGTGTGAAGCAAAGAATTTTTTCCCCCTAAGTTCTAAGAATCAGACTGGTTGCTTTACTGAGCAGCATCTAAAGGTTTTAGAACATTAAATGTGCAATATTTTCATAACTGATGCTGTTTAGTGCATCTTGATTAATCTCATTATATTTATTTATTTATTCATTCTTACATTTCTGCATTGAAATGTTTTCAGTTGTGAAATAGTGGTAACTTAATTTTGAACAGAACATGACTTCTAGAAGATATGTTTATTTATTTGTTCAATTTATATAGCCTCACACTTGCTAGATGACGGTAACAGAATGGGATTGGAGTTGGCCTCATTGCCCAATCAGTCACATTTTGCTCTGTCTAAAGTACAGTTCAGAAACGTATCTTTGACCAGAGAGCATGAGGGACATTCTTAATTGCCTATGGTAATTTACATACCCTTGGTCAGCAAACTTAAAATCTGCAAAGATCTGTGTTTTCTTACCACCTTCCTAGTATGTAAGAGTACAGTTTTAATTTTTACCTCTCTTTTTAGTGCACATGCAATTGGCTGTGCTGAACTTCTATATGAGTTGACAAGTTTATGTGTGGCTCATAATATTCACAATATTTATTTTAGAGGCATCAAAACATTCTAATTAATTACTGTTTGTAAGAGGCCTGTGGGAAAAAGTGATTTAAGACTGTGCTTTCTCTTTTTCACAGCTGTATGTCATGTATTTCTCTATAAAGATGTGCGTAAGAATCAATAGCTGCACTTCTGTTGCCTTGTCCCACTCTCGTAAAGCGTTGTTGTTTTTTTTTTACATCCATTCAATCCAGGAGGATTGAAACAAACACACACCTTTTCACACAAGCATTATTGAGTGAGTTGCAGGCTTATAAGATGATATAGCTGATCTTTTAGTTAGTGCACTAACTAAGGAGTACAAATTACTCGAGTTACTGGCTTATAAATTGAATTGATGTAGCTGATGGTTTAGTCAATGCAATAACGAAGGACTACAAATTACTAGAGATACAGGGTTATAAATTGATGTAGCTGATGGCTTAGTTGGTGTAATTATTGAAGGAGTAAAACTACTTGAGTTGCAGGCTTATAAGTTGATATAGCTAATCATTTAGTTAATGCAATAACTAAGGAGTACAAATTACTCGAGTTACTGGCTTATAAATTGATGTAGCTGATGGTTTAGTTGGTGTAATTACTGAAGGAGTAAAACTACTCGAGTTGCAGGCTTATGAGTTAATGTAGCTGACGGTCCAATTAGTGCAATAACGAAGGAGAACAACTTACTCGAGTTCCAGGCATATAAGTTGATGTAACTGATCATCCAGATAGTGCAATAACTAAGGACTACAAATTCCTCGAGTTGTGGTGTGGTTTTATAAGTTGATGTAGCTTATGGTCTAGTTAGGGCAATAACTAAGGAGTACAAATTACTCGAAGGGATTGCATCTTGTTTAAAGGCACCTGGCGCTGTATATTCAAGATCCCATTGTTCCCAGCAGTGGCCATGCAACCTTTTTCTACTCCTCTGAATGTCAGAAGGATGACTGTTTGTTTGCCTTGACCTCTCCCCAGCTGTTTACTCTGCAATGCTGCCGCTTCAACCTTGGTTCCCTGAGACTGGCCCCTTTTCTCCTCCCTGCTCTGTTTACAGTTGTCCTACCCAGCGTCTCACCTATGAAATCTGTTGATTATTCCACCTGGTTAATGTTAAATTGCTCTTGCAAGAAGATGTGTTTGTTCATAAACACAAATGCCAGGGCTCTTGTTTACTGTACCCATGGCAGCAATCAGTTATTAAACAAATATGGCTTTGTTTGCGGGCGTGAGCAGCAGTTTAGCCTGCAAGGTCGGGGGCCGGTGGGGGGGGGGACTTTAAAAGCTAGTGTTTTGATAAAAGAAGAAAACGGGAACTTGTCCCTGGAATGTGGTTGAAACTGACTTAGGTTTGTTTTTCTTATCTTTAACTTTGGATGAAGGGGCTGCAAAGATTAGCAAGTGGTTTGGTGGTGTTTTTTTTTTTTTCCAAGAGATTTCCTTAGTGTAATGATAGCTATCCAGTTGTTTGCTTTTTTTTTTCAGAAGGGAGAGAGAGAGAGAGAGAGAGAGAAAGCGCATTTCTGCAGGACGGCTAGCACAGTAGCAGAACATCTGATGGCTAGAAAATTCTGTGTGGATCAAACGAGAAGTTTAAATGTCTAGGACAAAAGGATAGGGGCTGTCATCCAGGTAATCGCCAAAGGGGAAAAAAAAAAAAGAATAGCCTTTGAATATGATTTAGTTGCTTTGTAATTGTGGAGTGGGATGTCTGTGGGCGTACGCTTGCAACTCAGTAATGTTGGTGTGAAGGTGTGTGGGGTTTAGTTAAAAAGCTATTGGTGCTTCTTCGGCACATTGTAAAGGGAAGGAAATCTTTCTTTTGTTTTAGAGGAGAATAATAAAGCCTTTACATAATAGCAGAACATAGTAAAGAATCCGATTAATATTCCTTCTTTATTTTCCTACTATATATAGATCAGTTTGGTTGCTTGCCTCCAGTGAATTCTCATGTGCTAGCCTTAAGTTTGAAAGCATATCCACTACTTTTTTTTTTTTTTCATTCCTAAGAGGAAAATTGACAGCAATAATTACTCCTTTCATATTGTTATGCAAAGAATCTGGAGGTGGGGAGAAACATTACTTTTCCCTTCTCTTTCCTCCACTGACTTCATGGCCACCACCCACAAAGCAATGGGATACTGTGTCTTCCATTGAATTTATTGGGACAGATATGAGAATTTGCTCAATTTCCATTAAAATGAGTGATTGTGGAATTGTTACATTTGACAGATTATATTGCATATAATTCGAATATCAGATGACATTGGTTAGCATTTAGCTTTACTTCTCAAAGAAAGAGAACAATAAAGCATGGGGAATAAGAATATTTGTTTTTAATGTTTAATGAGAGGCTTTTAAGGTTATACTCGAGAGCCGCTATTAAAATAAGAAATTGTATGTGCCCAAGAAAGTTTTGAAGGCTCTGATTAAATGATTGACCCATTTAGTCAGCCAGGCAAGCAAGTCAGAAAATGTTTGCAAAATTCTGAGAGAGATTTATTTACTAACAGATCACAATGACCTGATCCATTCTGTTTGTTGTGATTCCTAAAGCAGTCATGGAGGTGAATCAGAAGGCACTTGAAGTCATTAATTGTGATTAATCAGTTCCTCTTTAAGGGGTGTGGGGGGGGGGAGATTGACTATGCTTCTAAACTATATTATGTTATAGTTTAGCAAAGCACCACTTAATTTTGGAGATTATTATTCTGCAGATTAAATTAGTTGGAGTATAATTTACAGAAAAACTTACTTCTACGTAAATAGGCATAAATTGGATCAGATTATGGAAGGAGTGTTTTTTGTAATAATGACTTATGAATGCCATGAGGCATGCTTGGATTAAAACTTTTTCTTTGCTGCATGCTCTTCAAGAAACCAGAATTGTGAATTAATTTTTTTTAATTAAATCTATCATTCTAAGCGAGGGAGACACCTAGGACTGGTTAGGACCAATTAGGACTGGTTTACATAATACAATTGTATATTATATTTATATTGTAACTGAGTAAACCCTCCATAGGTACATGTTGATACTCACCGTTGTATAATAATTCAATAATGTTGGGCAGCTCTCTATTCAGCCAGATTAGAAGAGAGCTTGATTACATTTGCCACATTCACAGAAAGGTTTCCAGGATGGTGAAAAGATCTAGATGTATTTAGCTTGCAGAAGACAAGGTTTAAGGTTGTCTTTAAATATATGAAGAGCTCACTTGCTCCCAGGGTGGATAAAAATCAATGATTTTTTTTTAATTTAAATCGGATTTTTTTTATTTAAATCGGATTTTTTTGATTTTTATCGAATTTATTTTAATAAAAAACTTTTGGGATAAAAATCTATCGTAAGATAGTTTTCTATTTAAGATACATAAATAATTTAGTTTATTCAGCATGAAATGGAGCTTAGTTATGTAGCATGAGGCTGTATATTCTGCAACACTGGGACTATCGGTGAGTCAACAGTGGGTCAAAGGAGTAGCTCTTTAAAAATAATGATTTAAATCGAGTTGAATTAAATAAAGCCTTTTTATTAGTGATTTAAATCATGATTTAAATTGTGATTTAAATCAACTCGATTTAAATCAAATCCACCCTGCTTGCTCCAAAAGTTAAATCAAAAATTAATGGGATGAAACATAAATGTAGATATAGATGAACCATTAGGAAAAACTTGGAAGTAAGAGCTGTCAATCAGTGGAAGAGGTAGCCACTCAAACAAAGGTTAGAAAGTCATCTGAGAATGGTTTAATGAATCCTGCAATGTGCAGGAGGTTGGACCTGATAGCCTCTTTGGTCCCTATCATCTCTATTATTCTACAAATTGTGGCTGTAGAGAAACTAATAAAGAAAATGAAAATACAAAAAGGCTGCCACAACCCACAGCGGGTAGGAAATAAAAGAGTTTTTGAAAGCACCAGAACGCTATCAACACTACAATCGGTATACAATCTGTTTGAATACACAGAGTGGTTTGTGCAGGAAGAACTACCCTTGGCTTGTTGTTGAAGGAAGCCTTTTTTCCTCCATCTTAGGTTTTTAATAAATAATATAGGCATTCATGTGCTTGTGGAATGGACCTCCCACCCAGGTTTGCCACCGTAACAGAATCAGTAGCACCCATAGCTAGTGCTGCTTCAATAACAACCTTGTTTGCAAACATGTTTTCTCCATATTTTTCCACATTTATAAAAAGGCGTTGTTTGTATGTCCTTAAAGAGGGAGGGAGGCAGGCATAGTTTACTTTGACACACACAAGTATTGGGAAAACATGCCATAATATATTTTAAAGACAGAAAAGTACAGGAGGACTTTTACTACGGCTCTGATGTTCCTCTGCTTTGAGAGGTGTCTTTTTATTCAGAAAAAGCCCGTTTCTGTTCTGGTAATGTGTCTGATTAATAATTAGTGCAGTAATTAATGATTAGTGCAGCAAGTCATTAGAAAGAGGCTGGGAAGGGCAGATCAGATAACATTGCTGGCCTTACATATTTGCTCAACTATGCCTGGTGGGGGTGTGGAGTAATGAGTGGATAGACAAGAGGGTAGTCTTGAACAGATGGATGGCTGGTTAAGTACTTTAGACACTGGGAAATATTAGAATCACTCAAAAGATCATCATGGTTATTATGTTTTACACCTTCTTTCCAGCTACTGCTCCAGATACACATTGAAATACCAAGCAGAGACAATCTGAGAGCCAGTTTGGAGTAGTGGTTAAGGGACCACAGGGAGACAGTGAGTTCTAATCTTGCCTTAGGCACAAAGCCAGATGGGGGACTCCTTCTCAGCCCCAGGAAAAAGGCAACAAGAAACCACTTTCAAAAATCTTGCTTAGAGTACTGTGGGGACTTTATCCAGGCAATTGCCAGGAGTCAAAATTGACTCAAAGGAACACACACACACACCCCAATCTAGTTTAGTAAAATGGCAAGTGCATCACTTTTCTGACATGGCTGCTGTGCTTTTAATAATAATCCTGCCCCTCCTTTATTACTTTGCTGTATTACTGACTGTTCAACTGATAAGGCAAAGGAGAACTGCATGGGCATTTGGCTTAGGCATCAGATTTAAAATACACTCAAATTTGTTTTGGATATTTTGGGATTTTTTTATACCCATACAAAATTATGAACGTAGGCTTCTTTGTTGTTGTTTTAGATTTCTGTGAAGTCATAGAGATTGCAGAGAGCCAATCAGTATTTGCTCTTTCTGGCCCATACCTGGGAGTGGAAATTAATAGAACATTCCCTACCTATTCATAGAATAACAGAGTTGAAAAGGACCTTGGAGGTTGTCTAGTCTAACCCCTAAACAAACAGGAGACCCTACACTATTTCAGACAAATGACTGTCCAGTCTCTTCTTAAAAAACCTCCAGTGATGAAGCACCCACAACTTCTGGAGGCAAGTCGTTCCACTGGTTGATTGTTCACACCTTCCTCCTCCTATTTTCCCCAGAAACAACAACCCTGTGTGGTAGATTGGGCTGAAAGAGAGACCGGCCCAAAGACATCCAGTTGGCTTTCATGGCTAAGGTGGAACTTGAGTCTCACAGTCTCCCATTTTCTAGCCTAGTGACTTAACCACTAGACCAAACTGGCTCTCTAATACTGACTGAGTAATACTGAGAAAGTCTGAATTTGAAGATAAGCATGGTTTTAAAATTAAAGAAAGAAACATAATAACCTCTGCAATGTTGATGACTACTCTGATAGCTAAAAGGCAAGTCATTTGCAAGTTTTAATAAATAAAAGTCAAAGAGTCCAAGTTAAAAATGGGACTAAGATTAAACATAATCTTTTTACGACTGTCCAGGAATAAAAAGTAGTTTTACTTTTTTCTCCTGTCAAAACTACTTCCTGCTGTCAATCAAGCTGACAACTGGAACTTTGTTTTAGTAATAGGTAAGATTTTCTAGGTTGTTCCCTGACCTGAAAGATTTGCATTTGCAAATGGAATTCAGCTAGAGGATTTCTGTTTGATGCACTTACTGTAGAATGACTCTTTAGTTGCAATGGTATTGCAGTTCTTCCTCTAAATGTACAAGTTTTATATGAGTCTATTATTAACATTTTTCATACAGCTATTAATATCATACAGATGTTAGCTTGCTGCAGCTTATAAAAAAACTGCATAGCAAACAATATTCAGAAACACTGAAGGACTTTCAAGGATAGTATTTTGAATTCAGAAGAAAATTAACAATTAACTCCTATATTTTATTGGGCTTGAGCATCTTCCATTTATTTGTCAGTGACTCTTGAGGCCCCTCGGCCATATTCTTACCCATCCATTGCCATTTTGGATGTAAAGAGATCCAGAAAGGAAAACTATGCTAACATACATAATTATACCGATAAGCTTCCTTGGATAGAAGCAGCTGCCAAATTAAAAGAATGATTTTTGGGGAAACAAATTTTATTTCAAATTAAAAGAAAGCTCTGGATCATCTGAAAA